>NC_133202.1:37297341-37304841 GCF_958299795.1 Porites lutea
TTTGAAGACTGCCAAGTTATTGTTAATGCAGCCCTTCCGCTTGTTTGTCCCGACATTGATAATGATACTGTCAGGTTCCTTACTTAGAACAGGTTTATTAAAACCCTCTATATCTTTAGTTGTAGCAACAGAAAATCATTTTACGACAACCTTGTTGGTTAAGAAAAGCTCCATCGTCGAATGTTTTGGATAATTGAATATCCCGCTACAACAGTTACAGGCCGGTCTTTCGGGAGCTTTTTGGGGGGAATATCCTTCTCTGAATTGACATTTCGGGACCCGATTGAATTTGCCGCAGTGGAGATTCATTATCTGTGCCGTCTGAGCGGATAGTTGCTACGCTAGGATTGGGGCTTGGGACCAGTTTTGGTTTGGGGATGTTTGGTTGGATGTAATTGCGTGTTTATGATTGGACCTAGTAAAGGTTGGTTCGGACTAGGGGGTCTCAAGGCAAGCGAACTGAACAGGGATCTCGTCCCACACCTTAATGCTAATTAGTCAGAGAAAGGGATAATAAACTATTGAATTTAATGTCCGTACCCCCCGGTTACGGACGTACCATATTTCTTCTTATCCCTGAAGATAAAATTAAATTGCATTTACCTGCTTAAGATCGAACTTTCAAAAAATGTGGTTCCTCCCCCTGAAGAATTTCGTGAAAATTGAAGCTTCCGCTCCTAAAGAACACAATTTTTTTGCCCTACCCCTAAAGAAATCTTAAGTGTTTTCTATTTACCCCTAAAGATTTCCATTGGTACTCAACCGGGCAGGAACGGATATGTAAATACATATTGAGGAACTTCGCCGCGAAGAGTTAAGACAAAGCATTCTTACAGAAGGGTTAGAGGTCACGGATCGGTTGCTTACCCATTCGGAAAGAATTTTCCATGAATTTTTGTTTCTTCTTCGAATCTTTGACTTTGAGTCTCGGAACTGTGTTAAAAGTTTGGAAATAACTTAGCTGATTGAGCAATTCTAATTTGCACAAGGATTTTGAAAGGTATAAAGGGGGCATAAATTAGCTTGAGGAAGACAGCGATGACAACAGTTTGATGCCAACCTGAACCCATCGGTGAATGCAATGCAAGATCAAGGGGAAGGCCGCGGTTTAGATCTTAATCGATTGAATTCAATACGCAGAATGAATTTAAAATCTTCAGCTATGATGCACGAGGCAGGGGACCACACAACCTTTTCTAAGCAACTGCCCCTGACTCATGCTCATGAGCCACTCGGTCAGGGATGCACCTTGCAGTCTGAGATAGATTTTCAGGATTGCGTGTCAAGTTCTCGTATATATTGCATGATAAGTTTTATTTTTTAAAACAAGTTTTATACATACATTGTGTGCATGAAAAGTTCCACTTTCAACGAGTCAAATGTTGTAGAACATTCTAGATCAGAATTCTAGATGGCCGATTCAAAAAGAGGAGGTTTCGGTAATGATAAAGAAAGACAATGACGATGATGATAATGATGATGATGATGATGATTTGTGTAATGAAATGATGACGTGAGAAATTAATAATTTCCCGAGGCATTAGAATTTAAACAAAACGCAAGTGAAAGTATTTCCTAATTTCACGAGTAGGTAATTTAGAGCGGACCGGAATACCAGAACCAAACTTCGGTGCGCGAAATAAAATGAACTCGACGAGAAGTGAAAGAAGTAACATAAGCAGATTTATTGAACCACAGCATTTAACCATTTAAGTATTATAGTTAACATTTAAGCATAGAGCATAAAAAATACCAAGATTTGAACTTGAAAAGCAGTAAGTTTTGTGACGAAAATAGGCCACCTCCAACCTTGCATCCACTGCAGAGCATATATCCCATGGCGAGCCGCAAGCCTTAGCGACCGAAATATGGGGGAAAATTTGTCCCCCATCTGACCAGAAGGCCATTGTTTAAATTCAGCCAAGCATAGACCGTTGACAGCTTGAAACCATACTTGAGCAGAAATGCTAATCTCCTTTCGTGGCCTCCTGTGAAGCTTTATCCGACATATCTTTCAACCGCTCATTTTAGCAGACACTACTAAAAAGCTGATGAGACGAACACAACTAAAAAAAAAGAACCTGATAGAATGAAAATCGCTCCAAAACAGAGCATCAGTTGGAAAACTTGTGGCGGTGTAGAGGAGTTTTGCACGAATTGTCAAACGGGGGATACCTCAGAATCAATATGCATTTATTTGGCGAAGATGAACGAGATCGAGGTGCAGCGATTTAAATTTAATAGAATTTACATTAACTATAAATTCAAATAGTTTTTACAGTAGCTTTCTCTGGGGAGCAAAATTTAAATAGGAGACTTCACCGGCCTTTTCTCAAAAAAGGCAATAGTCTCACTTTAAATGCTGCTCCCCCGAAATTTCTCTTTCTAACTCCAAGTAGCTTTCTTTTTCTTTTAAAAAATTTTTACGGGGGAATCAAAATGAATCTTGGTTGGTTGGTTGCGTCCATCGCGGTTCCCCCCTATTTGTTTTTTAATAAAATACCTTTGCACGAACGGTCTCTATTATTTTTCACGAGCCATAACCAACCAAGTTCCCTTGCACTAAGCGAAGGCGACACACCCGATCGCTTGCTTTTTCAGGCGACTCACCCAGAAGAGCACGTGCAGACGGAACTTTGGTCGTTGTTTAGCTTTGTTTTGAATCACCCAAAGAATAAGTTCAATTACGAATTCTAAGCGTCTAGTTGAAATACAATCTTAGCAAGTCCCAAACAAAAGAACAATATATTTTGCAAACCGTTTTCCAAGACTATTTTACCTTATAAACTTTCCTAAGGTCTCGTTTTTTTACAGAAAGATTCATTTAATATACGCGTTTTACAAAGTCTTCTTGCACTAAGCGAAGGCGACTCACCCGATCGCTCGCTTTTAATCAGGCGACACACCCAACATAAAAGCACGTACAGAATATTCTGAACCATGTTCATGAATTTGTTTTCGGTGAATTATATCAAAGCTCGTGAAAAATAATGGAGACCTTTCGCGCAGTCGTATTTTATTAAAAAAACAAATAGGGGTGAACCGCGATGGACACAACCAATAAACCAAAACTCATTTCGATTCCTCCGTAAAAAATTTTTAAAAGAAAAAGAAAGCTACTTAGATTTAGGGACTTACAAATAACGAGCAAACTTAACACTCAACCCCCTCTCTGTGAAGTACAATAGGTAGGTCGGTAGGGGTATGGGTAACACGAGCGTCTGATATTTTTAACGCGTTTTATTTCATTTTTGATCAAAATATAAAGGTTTTATGAGGTTTATACTTGGAATAGTCCTTATTTACGGTTTTATAGCACAATTTGCTACCATTTTCGCCTATTCGATACTAGGAAAACGATTATTTTCATAGGCAGAGCTCCGTCCGGCTGTGTTGAGAGCGCATGCAACAACTCAATATTACGCAATAATTGGAGTGTTTTAACTGTAAGATAATTTTCTCGTTAATTGAAACAAAGATCTGAGAATGAAGTGACAACTATAAATCGCACTGGATCATGATGAAGCATTTAAACATCGGCAACAAGCAAAACAGTTGAAAAAAGATCAGATATATGGCAATTTGGCCGCTACGTGTGTATGTGTATTATAAAACACGGACGTCTATAATTTTCAACACATTCCTTTGTTTATCAAGAAAATGTCGCACGAAATTAATAGAGCTTTTCGACTTCTTTATTAGGGTACTTTTTGTAACACAAAATTGCCTCCAGTGGAAGTTGTGCTGGGCCTGTTTCTTCCTAAACACGAGCTGTACGATCGGGAGCGCCACATTAAATTTGGCGGGCATTTAGGAGGTTTTGGCGCGGATATGTTCGAAGCAGAAATAAATAAATTAAAGGAAAGAAATCGAACACTGTGCTTACCTTCAAGGAGTCTTAACATTAATCAAGTCATTATACAAACCAGAATTAATGTGTCGAAAGGTAAACCTACTGATCTAAGGCTGAATTGGCCTCGCATTTGAACCAATGTAAAGAAGGAAGGCTGGCCATCTGCGGTTTTCAGAAGAGAAGCTTGAATTCTCCTAACCTGTCCGATCTGTTTAAATGTTCTTCCAAATACCAATCGCTTCTAAGGGAAACGATTTTTATCGCGAATCAACACAGAAATTCTCGACCAGGAAACGGCAAAAAGTAACTCACATATACTCCATACAATGATGGCTTGATCGGGCTGATCCGACCCCGGAGAATAGTTGAAAAGACCGTGCTGGACTTTATTTACACGTTTTTACCCCGCCTAGTATTGTTTTAACCATATTAACAGACAGTTGCGAAATTTAGAATTGTTTCATCGCCTCTGTGAAGATCACTACCGATGACAGCTAATCTGACCCCTGCTAACATGCACGAGATCGGAGGTAAAATTATAACAGGAAATTGAGGATAGCACCCGTCACTCAAGATAATTAGTAAAGGGACTTTATGCGGCTCCTCATGGTACCAGGCGATCAAACAGTAGAGCGAGGGAGAAAAATTCACGAAGGAAAAAACTGAGGAGAGAATATCATTCTGACTGCGCCGCTGTACTATCTGAACGCCTCGAACAGGCTACTGAGCACTCAACCGCCTAGCCTGCGAGCAAGCTCTCCATTTGGGGGATATCGTGAAAAGTACACGCGCGAGAGGCACGCGAGAGGAGACGCGACTGCGGGGGGCGGGGAAGAGAAAGGGAGAGCTTGCAACCATCTCTCATAAAATTGAATTTCATTTCCACCCCGGAAACCCCGGGACATTGTAAAGCGTGAAAATTGTCACCACAGACATGCCGCATATTAGAAAACTGACAAGCGCCTGTCAAAGTTAGACAGCCGAGCGCGCCTAATTTATTTCGGCGCAGACAAAATGGCGGACAATTTGAGTGAGTTGGATGATTGTATTTCTGATGTTTTGAAGAAGTTCCAGTTAGTCTCGGAGACGGGCTTGCAGTTCAAACTCCGACAGGAACAAGTTATTGCTGTTAAAACTTTACTTTCTAATCGAGATGTTTTTGCAGTTCTTCCAACGGGTTATGGAAAAAGTTTGATATTTCAGTGTTTCGTTGTGACAAAAGAACTGCTCGAAGCGAAGAATGGCCACGGCACTCCAACGTCTCCGTTCTAACGAGTATAATCGAGGATCAAATGGCGGAGGCTATGTCGCTGGGTATAAGCTGTCATCGTCTCCAAGATATCAAAGAATTGGAAAAAAGTGCTTTCCAACTTGTGTTCTCCTCGGCGGAACGTGTTGTGGAGAAAGATTTTAAGAACATGGTAAGGGTTCTTTGTCAACATTACAATAATGTTTGCATCATTGTTGTGGACGAGAGCCACACAGTTGAAACGTGGACTGGCAAAAGGTTTGTTTTTGTGTTTGTTTTTCTCCCCTCAGTTCCTCACCTACCTGGGAATTAGGATTGGTGATTATTTCGCGCGAGAGTCGACTATGGCTTAAATTAGTTTGCTCAGTGCGCTAGATTTTATGCCGTTTGTATAATAGGCTTGAAAATTTCTTCTTCTTTTTTGGGAACAGAGACAAGAAAGTTAAAGGCTTTCGAGACGCATTTGGCCAGCTTTCTATTTTGCGATCGCTGGGCAAACAAGGTAAGAAACTCCTCTCTCTTTCATGACATAGACTGTAGAGTAATAGAATAACTTCTGTGGTTTTTCCAGAAGATACAAAGTTCTACTTTACAAAGCTCGCGGTGTGCCACTTTCTGTTGACATTATGCTTTGTTTCCTGCTTCCTTGTCTTTTCCATATTTTAAAGTCACTGTTGTATATTTTTAAGTCACCATTATATTACACCTATCTATTTATTTATCTCCAATGGTATTTCCCTTTGTCTGGGCGAAGTAAAAATGAAAATTTGAAAGGGATGGTTGCAAGCTCTCCTTTCGCCGGCCCCTCGCGGCTTCGCCGCTCGCTCGAATAGGAGAGCTTGCTCGCAGGCTAACAACCGCCTAGCCTGCGAGCAAGCTCTCCATTTGGGGGATATCGCATTATTTACTATTTACTATACACTATTATCAACACCATGAATTAATGTATCTTGCGCTATTACTGATGTAAGAGCACAAGACCAGCCAAAATGAGCTCCGTTGCTTATTCACGGATCATGATGGTCAAGCTATGTGCTAATGTCATACAAGTCTAGCGCTACTTTACTTTTTACGTATTTCATAACAGAAAATGCAATAAATTTGCTTTTAAAAAAATACAATGAATCCAAATAAAGCAAAAATGATTACGACGGTAATTCGACGGGTTCCGACTACACTGACTAAAAAAAATACAACTGAAGCAAAACAATCTTTTTACGAGTTCAAGAAACCGTGCTTTCTGTCTCTAAAAAAGTTTTAATTCCTTCCTAACACAATTTTTCTTTTATGATACGGTCACTGATTGTCTGTTTTAGTGGGGTGTAATCCCTGGCATTTCCTGCAGAAAGCAAGCACGGACTAAGCACTTTCCAACCGTCGTTAATCTTGGACAAACTGCATAAGACGACAGCCTGAGAGTGAGCGGCGTGTTCCATCTGGTAACCACAGAGCTCGACCTCAGGCTCCCTAGGGTCAAAGAAACGCATTCTAGGGTTTTTGTACTTGGAGATATTTGGTGAGTTCCAAGCACTTAGGGTAAAAAACAGTTTATCGATTGCGCTAGGCAGACTCTTAAGCTTGACGTTTATGGTATGATGACCAAGACGTTTGTCGTCATCCATAACGTCCCCAGAATGATTCACTGCGTTTTCAAAGGATATCGACTTGTAATCCACTATCTTCTGGCAACTTTCGCCGCTGTAGATAAGAACCGATGCGTCCAGAAAATCACGCCACACATTGTCAGGATAACCCCAGAACAAGTCTAAGGATACGTGGTCTAACGAATCTGGCACAGCGAGCAGCAGAATAACTAGGTGCAAAGTACTGAAGGGCTTGATAGTGTAGTCTTGCAGTTGCGCTAGTTTTAAGTCTGCGGTGTAAGTCTGCAATAAAATAGAACCATTCATTACCCTTAAATTGCTTTTCCGAATACGCCTGACTACTTTAATTCTCAGTTAACAGGCCTGTGAAGTCGCGAATCAAGCTCAATAAACGGTTACATTATACGCCCTTAGTTTCGTTAATAGTCCTCCTACTAGTCCGTTCTACACTGTCCTATATGCAAATCAAGTCCCTACTTTCTTAGAGTGTTAACGCTCATTCCGCATCTAATTATCGTACATTAAGTCCCTTGAGACCCGACACTACAGGACCCACCAGGAGGAGGAGGCTTAAGCAGTTTCCGTTACCTTTGCCGTCCGTGGTCGTTGCAAAAAAAAGCAACAGAATTTGATTTTGATTTTAGCACGTTTATCACGACTTTGAGCACAAACAATTCTTTGCCGTCGTTGCACGACCAAGACCATACTCGGAGACCCAGGGGCAGTCAGTCGGGTCGGGAGAAAAGGCGGGACGAACGTTTTTCAAGTACGGGCGAAAGAGCCCCTGGGTACCG
>NC_133202.1:37309841-37327341 GCF_958299795.1 Porites lutea
TAAGGATTTAATGATTCTAAAAAAAGATATAAGTTCCTGAGGGAGTTCAACATGAGAGTCTTTACCATGGTGAGGTTTACTGTGCATCTGCAAGCCTGTAGTGAAGTGAGGAGGTATCTGTAGCGCGGGCGGTTGTTGTTGCCTTTGAAAGTGCGAGGACTGGTGCTTGTCCACCTCCCAGTTCATAGGCTGCCGGGGGAGTCTTGGTTCACCGTGAGAGGAGCAATTATCAGCAGGAGCAATTCAATTTGCCGCGAGAATATTCTGTTTTTGACTCATCACAATATATCGTAAATAATAGGAAGTTTAAGATGCGGCCGCGACGAGAAAGTCAAATAAGCAATAGCTTGACAAGGCAAAAAAAAAAATTGCACGTGCATTACACTTTTTTTCTACAGTTTCTTTGCCGTCAACTGCACGACTACCCGTGAAAATGCCTGATCAGTCATGTTTTGTGAAGGACGTAAACAAGCAATGACAAAATTCATTCTCTTCATGAACTTGGATATGGTTGATAGAAATTCAGCTCCAGAAGAGTTCGCTTGCATTTGGCAAAGTAAGCGAGTTGGAATAATCACGAAAGAAACTGAAACAATGTGAATTGCCTTTTCCATGCGACGTTTTCGTGGTTGTCAGTCGTCGTGGTATCTTTTAAAAACACCCTAATATTTACGCAAGAGGTGACAGATGCAAGCGTGAATACCTGCTGGAAGCTCAAGCTTGTATTTTTTGGAAAAGCGTCTTTAATTTTCGGGCAGACAGTATTTTGAAATCAGATGGGGATTTTATATCAAACTGAAAGTTTCATGACTGCGTGCATTTCTTTGGTGCATGAGCCAGACAAGCTGTGATCGAGATAATAGCCGTCGTGAGTACGAACTCGCAATCTGGCACGTGCTTTCAAAAATTTAACACAAGAGGCTTCTCAATATTCAATTGTAATATTCGGAGCTTAGGAAAGAATTTATGTCTGCTTAATGATATTTTGATAACCGTGAAGGAAATGCCTAGCATTATAACTATTTCTGAAACTAAGCTAAACGACAATAATCAGCATCTTCACAATATTAATATACCTGGTTACAATTTTGTTGGTGTGAATTCTAGAACGAAAGCTGGGGGAGTTGGTATTTACATAAAACAAAACCTGAATTTTTTTCGCAGGCGGGACCTAGAGTTTTCTTCTGACGGTTTTGAAACGTGCTTTGTTGAACTACCGAGAGGAAGGCAAAAGAGTATTATTATTAGTTCCATCTATAGACATCCTCACGGCACCGCCGAAAATTTCTGCGAACTTCTTAGGCAGAAATTAAATCATTTGAACAACTGCGGTTATGAAGTGTACATAGCCGGCGATATTAACATTGATTTTTACAAATATCACAGTGATAAGTTTACTTCTGAATATCTTGATATGTTATTCGATTTGGGCTACATGCCTCTTATCACAAAAGCAACCCGGATAACTGATCTCAGTGCTACTCTCATTGACCACATCTACTCAAATTCACCACAAAAAGTTTTAAAGTCTGGAATCTGCTTGGCAGATCTCTCAGATCATTTGCCATGCTTTTGTTCAATAGCCACCAAACGTCCAGATTACGCAGGTGACAGGTATTATAGGAACTATTCAAGATTTAATGAAGCCAGATACCTAGCTGACATAGCCACGGTAGATTTCTGTAGTTTAGTTACTAATGATGTGAATGACAGTATGGCAAAAATTATTTCTACATTAGAAGGAATGACTAACAAACATGCACCCATTGAAAGAGCATCACGATCTAAACGAAAACTATTAAGAAAACCTTGGATTTCTAAAGGAATATTTCAATCTGTTAAAGAAAACTCATTTTTTTTCTGGCGACCCCCTTAAAATTAAATATTATAAAGCTTACAATAATAAACTTACTAAAATCAAGGACTTGGCCAAGCAGAAATACTTTAAGGAACAGTTTGAAATTAACAAAGACAATATGAAAACAACATGGAAAATGATTGACTTATTAATAAATAGAAAGAGAAAAAACTCCCCTACAATAAGTAAGATAGTCTATAACAACAAATGTTATACATCTAAATTGAGCATATGTAATCAGCTCAATACATATTTTGTTAATGTAGGCCCAACTTTATCAGTGCAACTACCAAATCATATTAACTCTAATCCTACAAGATATATTACCAGAAATTTTCCAAACAGTTTTATGTTTAGGTATATTCACTCGCATGAAGTGCGTGACTTAATTACGAACCTAACAACTGATAAGTCATGTATAGGAGTCCCTGCAAAGTGCTTTAAGGTGGCCGGAGACCACATCTATGAGGCAGTGACTAAAGTCTATAATCTTTCCATAGAGCAAGGTATTGTGCCTCACATTCTCAAAATTTCCAAAGTAACTCCAGTGGAAAAAGGTGGTGATATCACTGACCCGACTAACTTTCGCCCTATCTCAGTACTTTCTCTCAGTACTTTCTATATTTGCACAGATTTTTGAAAAACTAGTATGTAAACAGTTAACAAGCTATGTTGAAAAGTATGCCATTTTAAGTCAATACCAGTTCGGCTTCAGGAAGGGCAGATCGACTGAACAAGCCATTCTAGAAATCACTGACAATTTGAAACAAGTATATTAAAGATGAAACAACAACAACATGATATTAATTTGAGGAGGACTCGGAAAAAAAAATCCGAGTCCCAGATGGGATTTGAACCCACGACCCTCCGTGATCTAGTCGGATGTTCTAACCACTTGAGCTACTGGAGACTCTATGGTGAGCAAGGGCCAATTTGTGGGTCTCGACTGGAACCGCATCACGCGGCTACACAGCCAAGTAATGATAGGCACACAAGAAGTGAAGAACTCACTAACAGCATCGCGCTGTCACCTTAAAGCATATCAAAGATGCGGCCAACCAACCTCCAAAGTGAGTATATTAAAGATGAAACAACAACAACATGATATTAATTTGAGGAGGACTCGGAAAAAAAATCCGAGTCCCAGATGGGATTTGAACCCACGACCCTCCGTGATCTAGTCGGATGCTCTAACCACTTGAGCTACTGGAGACTCTATGGTGAGCAAGGGCCAATTTGTGGGTCTTGACTGGAACCGTATCACGCGGCTACACAGCCAAGTAATGATAGGCACACAAGAAGTGAAGAACTCACTAACAGCATCGCGCTGTCACCTTAAAGCATATCAAAGATGCGGCCAACCAACCTCCAAAGTGAGTATATTAAAGATGAAACAACAACAACATGATATTAATTTATTTAATTTACTTGGCTGTGTAGCCGCGTGATGCGGTTCCAGTCGAGACCCACAAATTGGCCCTTGCTCACCATAGAGTCTCCAGTAGCTCAAGTGGTTAGAGCATCCGACTAGATCACGGAGGGTCGTGGGTTCAAATCCCATCTGGGACTCGGATTTTTTTTCCGAGTCCTCCTCAAATTAATATCATGTTGTTGTTGTTTCATCTTTAATATACTCACTTTGGAGGTTGGTTGGCCGCATCTTTGATATGCTTTAAGGTGACAGCGCGATGCTGTTAGTGAGTTCTTCACTTCTTGTATGCCTATCATTACTTGGCTGTGTAGCCGCGTGATGCGGTTCCAGTCGAGACCCACAAATTGGCCCTTGCTCACCATAGAGTCTCCAGTAGCTCAAGTGGTTAGAGCATCCGACTAGATCACGGAGGGTCGTGGGTTCAAATCCCATCTGGGACTCGGATTTTTTTTCCGAGTCCTCCTCAAATTAATATCAATTTGAAACAAGCAATAGATAATAACTTACTCACATGCGGAGTCTTTCTCGACTTCGCTAAGGCCTTTGATACTGTCAACCATGCTATACTGTTAAATAAATTAGAGAAATACGGTGTTCGGGGAATCCCATTGAGTTGGTTTACTAGTTATCTTACCAATAGACAGCAATATGTTAGCATTGACAGTGTGGAATCTTCTAAACAAACTATTAAATGTGGTATCCCGCAAGGCAGTTCTCTTGGTCCCCTCCTTTTTCTACTATACATTAATGATATCCCTAACTGCTCCGATAAATTGTCCTTTAGAATATTTGCAGATGATACCAATATTTTTGTGTCTTCCTCAAATGCCGTGGAATTACAAAACTTAATTAACCATGAATTATCCAAAGTTAAAGAATGGTGTGACTTAAACAAGCTATCCATCAACTTAAAGAAAACTAATTATATGATAATTAAATCACCTAAAAAGAAGACAAATATAACATGGGATGTAAAATTAACTAACAATGATGGCTCCACCTACGGCTTAGAAAAGAGAACTTAATAAAATATTTGGGTGTACTTATAGATGACACGCTATCATAGAAACATCAGGTGTCTTATTTATGTACTCGAATTTCTAGAAACACAGGAATTGTTGGCAAACTCAGACACTGCACCTCCCTTTTACAACTTAAACAACTATACTATAACCTGATCTATCCTTATATATCTTATGCGATAACCTCCTGGGGCAGTGCATTTACTACTCAAATTAAAAGAATCCAAACAAAACAAAATCATGTTATCCGCGTTATGTTCTTTGCCACCTTGTTTGGACCAGATACAGACAGTGCATTACCATTACTTAATTTATTGGATTTACTTACTGTTACAAATATCTATAAACTACAGCTTCTTAACTTCACTCATCAGTGGCATTCTAAAAAATTACCAAATATCTTTAATCAGCATTTTCGCTATGCAAGTGAAGTCCATACATATAATACGAGATATGCTTCAAAAAGTAACTTCTACAAACCACGTTCCAGGACCAATATAGGAAAGCAAACAACAGCGTCTATGGCGACCGAATTGTGGCAACAGCTCCCTACCCATATAAAAGACCTTTCAACTTATAACTTTCCTAAAACATTAAAAGAATACTTGTTGGCCGAACAATTAACTTACTGAAATTATTTTATTTTAATCATATCGTCATGTACTATGATGACTGTTTTCTCTTCTTTTTTTTTTTGCATCTATGTGCTTTCTTCTTTTTTTTTTTTATGGTGTGTGTATGTCTTAAGATGTTTTGTATGTCTAGTTTTTGTGATGTCCTGTACATTCGACACTACTTTCAAAGAACTAGTTGCTAGCTCGAAAACCTTACGGTTATCTAGCCGCTAGGCATTTCCTTCTATGTAATAGTATTTAGTTTAAATTGTAATTGAATATTCTACTTGTTAAGTTACTAATTATTCAATAAGTTTGACAAACCCTGTAATGGAAATGTGAATAAAGTGTTGTTGTTGTTGTTGTTGTTGTTGTTGTTGTTGAACTCACGAAAAGAACTCAGGAGAAACTGTTCGCCGGTTGGGCACAATAATACAAAGCATTTTTTGTGCCCAATCAGGAGCCGGCATCCGCTTGAATTTTTGGAAATAGCTCAGTAAAAGTCGGTACCCAGGGGCTCTTTCACCCATACTTGAAAACTTTCTTTCCGCCCTTTCTCCCGACCCGACTGACTGCCCCTGGGTCTTCGAGGATCGACCAAGACTTGAAACTTTCTTGTTCTACGTAATATGGGAGACGTGCACAGAAGACAATCGTAAATTTAGAGACGTTAGCGTGATTTTAGAGCTTCTAGGGCCCAAAACACCTCAGAATCTAGGCGTCAAAAAGAAGGGTTTTTTGGTCCCATGAAGCTCCAAAAGCACACGTACTGAAGGAAAAGGAAAGGAGAAAAAGAAAGTGCGAGGAGAAAGAAAGGAGGAGAAGAGAAAAAACCAATGGTCGCACTCTCAGTTTTTACAATGGCTACTCTGGAGAGTTTTTTAGCCGAAAAAAAAAAACTTTTTGACGGAAAAGGTCCACTTGGCGGTAACGTTTTCAAAAAGCCGGCTAGAAGATTTTGAGAAATTGATAAATGAGCAGTATCGATGACAAATGGCCCAGCTAGCGTCGTTTGCCACTTCAAAATGGCACACTTTGATAGATTGGCAGAATTCTTTGGAAACAATAGATACTGCATTGATGATGAGTAGCATTGATGCAAAATGACCTGAAACGTCGTTTGCTGCTTCAAAATGGTCACTTTGTATCTGGAAACATCTAGCCGATTTTTTGAAAACCAGCCTAAAGAAAGTTGCAGTCATGAGTGAACTGAAGGCGTTAGAGGGCAGATTTTTGAGCCCGAGAAGCTCCAAAATCACGCTAACGTCACTAACGAAGGAAAAGGAAAGGAGAAAAAGAAAGAACGACGGGGAAGAAAGGGGGAGGAGTTAAAAAAGCAACGGTTGCTCTTTTAGCTTTTATAATTATGGCTACTTTGTTACTTTGGTTTTAGGCCGACCTAAAACAAAGCTATGTGAAGACGATTTCTGATCTTGATCTTCTTGAAGTCCCTCGAAATAGGCGTTAACCTAAGTTTTACTTTTGAGTCTTAGCGTTAAAAAAGGGAAGGAGACGGGACAGAGGGAAGGGCTTGCCGCAGTTTAGCTATTGTAGAACTAAAAATATGCCAAATCCAGTCAATATGGCCGCAAACGACTGGACCTGGCTGGTAGTTGTAAGCATTTGCAAAGATCGCGGACTTAATGGCTTTCCACAGCTTTCTAGGATCGTTCTTATCTTCTTCAATCAAATTGGAGAGGTGACATTTCTTGTCTTTACTCTAATCTGAGCACTCTGCTTATAGTAGACTTCATTAAACTTGTTCTACCCGACTCTTCTCTATTCTGCTTGCAATTAAAAGTTACCGCAACAAGACTTGACTTAACTCGACTTAAATCCACTCGACTCTTCTACTATAATTTTTTTCTATATACTGCATCACTAACTTCCTACTTGACTCTGCTCTACTCTCTCTACACTACTTGACTAACTTTCGAACCTCTATCGACTCGCTCATCTTGACCCGGCTCTACTCAAGTTGGCCGTAGTAAGGAGGGTAAAACATACTTGGTATTTATTGATAAATCAGGTCAACCCAGACGAAATACTGAGAGGCATCAGTCTTTTTATTTAGGAGTGATGGTTTTTACATATTTTCTAGCTTCTTTGTAAGATCAATGACTAGCAGGTATAGTTGACGGCCGTAAGAAATCAGAATCAATTCACTGACCTTTAACTCCTGACCTTGGTACAACAGGCGCTGTTTATCGGAGGATACGCCAAGCCTCTCTTCCAAAACTTTTTTGACAGCGCAAATCGTCTCGTCTGGGCGGTACTCTAGCACTGTGCACTCCCCCTGAAGCATAACCACTGATATGGTTTGATTGATGTTACTTGAAGTTTCGTCTGCAGTTTCTGTGAATGGGTGAGGAGTTTCTGGGAATAGGCGTTCCAGGGTCTCTACGAACTCACGATAGTGAAGGTTATCAGTAGTTACGCGTTCAGAACACTGTGAGCATTTTTTTTCGCTTTTAACTAAGTGGGTGACACACTAAATGGAGAAAAAATATTTAAATAAATAAATAAATAAACGAAAGTTACTTCTTTTCGTTTTCTTTTTAAAGAAAGAACGATTGTCCTATCGTGTGCGGAATTTAAGCCTTGTAAAGACGAGTTAGACGGAACAGATAATTTTGGAGCTGCTTTAAGTCTACTTACAAGCCCAGATAAGGAAACTCTTAATGCCGCTGAGCACCCGAGCCTAATATTTTGGTTGGAACACGAGCTGGGCTAAGTATCATACATAAACTGGATAACTGATAGGAAGCTTGCCAAAAGAGAGATTAGGACTGACAGGTCAAACTGCTCATTTTAAATTGAAAAAGGCTCACCTCTTCTGAGCAAACCTTTATAGGAATATACTGAATTTTTCTGGTCGGAAACTTTGTGTTTACACTTACTAGTGGCTTATGTGTGCCTCTCATTATTCAGGGGTGTTTCACAAGGTTTATTTTCTGACGTGAACAGCAGTAACTAACAATGCATTTGAAATATGCACAAATGTTAGCTGTTGTTGTCCCCGAGGAGAGGACAATATATAAGAGGCTAATGGGGATGTACCGCTGGATGCGGCCGCATTTTCACGACTGGATTGACAATAATGGGCTCGCATTTCCAATAGAGTTACTAGAATGAGGTCGCAGATTTTCGGATTTTTGGGGTAAGAATGTTCTTCATATTAGCAGTTAGCAAACGTACCAGAATGTTTGTACTCTAGGTGAAAAGTAAAGTGTTCTTCATTCAATTTAAAAAAAATGGGTCGGGTTGATTTTAGGATGACCCATTTAAAGGATTGATAAGCTAGATACATAAATAGAGAGTGACGAAGTTGGGATCGCGAAAACTACATTTTTGCCCAAAAGTGACTAAGATGAGGTCTATAATTGGCCACAGAATAGACTATAACGGGGTAGGGCTCTGAGAGGCTAGCGGCACATATTCAGCAAAACCTATACCAAGTAACCTCCCCCGGGTTGTTGTCTAAGAAAATATGAAACTTGGAGACAATTTTTACCCCCGAATATTGGGAGGCTCCTACTAGTCTTGTAAACACGAGAAGTACGACAAAAAATAGCGAATTTTATCCCTTATTTCACTGCCTGACAAGATATCATACAAAACGATGATATCATATAAAACGAAGGTAAGTCTGGAGAATCTCAAATTTTAAAGAAGGAAATCTATCGACCGGTTTCGAAATTCTTATCGCCTATTTCTTTAAGTAGACCAAAATGTTTACAAAACTGCTAACACTGACGAGCCCTTCGCCGATACATACTAACTGAATTAAAACCTTCTTTCTATCCCCATGATCTTTCACAAACCTTCTTTTTAAAGATTGAAACTACTATGAGGTGAAATTGCATTTCAAAAACGCTTCGTTTTCTAGAGAAAACGGCCGAGCACTCTCAACACTCCCTTGAGAAAATCAAGATTGTCCAGTTTTTACCGTATTTCTCACCATTAATACTTCATCCCAAAATTTCTCGAAAACGCACTTATAGATTTCGCTTATTAATAAACTTCACAAACATCTACGCGCATTGGAGAAAAAAGCTCCCGTAAACCATTTTGGAAGAAGAGTTCCCAAGTGCCGAGAAATGGGGCTGCAAGAAAATAGGTAATGGCGACATTTCCTCACTCCAGTGTTATTGTAACCCTGATCAAAATAAATCATTATCTTCATCTAATACATCTGTGGTGGTAATTTTTCCAAATTTTTTTTAATGGCGACGTAGTTTATGCTCAAAACTGGGAGGCATTAACCCTCAAATACCCCCTCGAGCCACCTTAAGAGACTGGGTCCCTGCGGCAGAGTTATTTGGCGAAGGGACTTGGCACTGAGCGAAGTGTGTTTAGTTGTAGTTGTTTTCTTTCAGTAAGCGGTCGTTACTTTTCAGGACAGCGTTACACTTAAAACAGGTTTCGCCAAGAGAGGATAAAGGGGACAGAGAAGGCATCCTCCATACACATCCTATTCCATAGGTAATTCGTCTCGAGTTATTTTTAAGACCACAGATCCCAAGGGGGATTAGACAACAGCCAATCACATAGTGCGAATGTGTTCCGCGTGGATGACCCACGCTCAGAGCCAAGCGTCCTTCACGAATTGAGGCAGAAAAAATGGCTGAAGACGCGGAGAGCAATATTGCTTTTCGTTTGTCGACGAAAACGACTACAGAGAGATTTCTGCTAAAGCTGTGTCGGCGAAACGTAAATTAAAAAAGAATCGCTCTTCCTCTCTTGTATAGAGCTAACAGTACAGCAGGGAAATCCTTAACACAGTGAATATTCTCTCAGGATCATTTATAATTTACAGTTTGAAGAGAGCAATTTCTGGTTTGATATTTATTTTTTTACTAGTCTTTTATTATTCAACAAAAATAACACTTGGCGTCCTATAATAACAATAATTTAATAACTTTTAGAGCGCTATTTACATTCACTGATCAACAGCGCTTAACAACTTAAAAAAAACTACAATAAAATTCAGATTTGTAAAACTAATTACATGTACATGAATATTACTTGCTGCTTGCTTTATTGTACAAACGACCGGTTTCAATAAAGTGGCGAAATTTCTCATTTTATTAAAGCACTGAGGTTACGATAACTTCGAGTTAAACTGATTTCACGGGTTGTCAAAGAGTCGAGCGACTCCCTTTTCCCAGGTGAGCGCCCACTCATTTCGCTTCAATGTTCAGAAATGCTCTCGATCTGTTTACGCTTTCATTGCCTTTCGCCCGAAATGTTTTGCACGGCGTTTAGTCATGCGAAACATCCACGCAGCGCGCGAGGTAACTTTATCCCAATTCTAAAAATAAGTCGAGACGAATAACCTATGGAATAGGGTGTGTATGGGGGATGCCTTCTCTGTCCCCTTTATCCTCTCTTGGTTTCGCGGAATTGGACTCCCCAACGGCAAGGAAGAGGGTAGCCTAGTAACTTTACCCGATATACCATTTTATGGGTTTTAGGTCAGCAGCACATTTATTGATTTTGTTCATAAACTTACCCTTAAACAGTGCAGAGGAGCATGGTTACATTTGTCAGTCAATGTCCTAGAGGGAAACTCTCGGCGTAACTTTTCTTTCCTACACTTCGTACAATACATCTTTTGATACCTCTGCGTTCCAATGAAAATGATCGTTGTACGAATGGAATCCACTCATCCACTACACAAACAAGATATACGACATTTAAGTGAGCCCATACAAAAACAAACTGCCATTAAACTGCACTCGCGGCAATTCAATTGTTGCCAGAAAACTAAACAGTTAACTGAGAAGGCCTGAGGACGAGGTTGAAATGTTTTGGTAGTGAGTACAAAATGGCGGAACATTTCACTCTTTTCAAGTGGAAGAAATAGGGGAACAATTGTCTGGCTATATAAACATAGCAAGAACAGCAAGAAGAGAATAATTTTGTATTTGAACAATATTTGCATTACTGAACAACCCTCTGTCTCGTAAACTTGCCGATGAACAGGTTATTGAAGATGAACTTAATATCGATGGAGGTAAGCATGTTTTAGCTTGTTTTTAAATTAGGAATTATTTTTTAAGATGATAAAACATTTATTGGAAAGTGTTATCCGGAGGGTAATAACACCCTTCTCTATCTCCATAATTCTTCAGATGATACTGAGTCTCGTCCAATAATAATTGTTAATTATTAAATAGAAAGTAGACTTAGGCTAAACTAAAAGGGGCGAAATATAGTAAAGGAAACTGTAAATTGTGATGCATACAATTCTGAAAGCTTTACAATGAAACGAGGAAAGGTGAACATTTGTTTCTCACCGGAAATTGAACTAGCCGTACTCATGTTCATGAACATCAGATAAGGTCGTCAGCTAGGAAAAAAATACTTTTTCTAGCTCGCTCTAGAATATTTTATATTAACAAATATCTGATTGAATAAAAACAATTACGCCTGTGTATCAAAAACGGAAAATTTTCAAAAACCATACAATGACAACGTGTTAGTTTTGTTTCGTGTCTTACTGTGAGATAGTTCAATGCATTGCCAAATTAATCTAGGTTCTCCTTTTGGTTTTGAAAATAACATTTTAATAATTCTAGATGCTTTCTTTCCAACACTTCTCATTGTCACGGGTAGGTTAGCATAGTTTTGGTCAGATGGTACGGGACTGGGTAGGTGCTTGAGGAACGTCAGACTGTGGTTGGGCAGCTTGATAAGCGACGGTAATTTGCTGTCTAAGCAGTAAACCTTTCCACTAGACTTCCACTTTTAGTCGGAGCTTCTTCGCTGTCTGGAATGAGCCCTTTATGGAACCATAACATAGAGTACTTAAGTGTGACGTCATAAAAATGAAATTTCTGAAATTATGGGATTTGTCAGGATATTCTGAAAGAACAATGTCCAAGAGGTCTACTTGTCAAAAATGAGCATTTCGGGGCAAATTGTCTCTGAGATGGTTGCCCAGTTATGCTTAGAAAACTCCATACAAACCCTTCTAAATTGTTTTTGGGTCGACCCAAAAAAATTAGAAGGGTTTGTATGGAGTTTTCTGAGTATAACAGGCTAACATCTCAGAGACAATTTGCCCCGAAATGCTCATTTTTGGTAAGTAGGCCTCTTGGACATTGTTCTTTCAGAATATCCTGACAAATCCCATAATTTCAGAAATTTCATTTTATGACGTCATCACTTTAGTACTCTATTGAAAGGATACAGTAGTGGCCTTGCCACGTACTCATGTATGGGGATTCTATAACACTAAGCGATCTTCTTGCGTAGCATCTACGGATTCTTGAAATTTCGTCCTGTGATACTGGCTCGCTGTCCTGCGTTAGTAAGTTATCAGGACACACTAGATACCTAATGTTGGCTTGCGTCAGGATCATATTACTTTTTTTGGCTAAAATAGGCTAGGGCCGGTGCGTTAGCAATTATTTGCTTTTGGAGTTTGGAACGCTTATGATCTCTCTTGCTGAAATACAAAGGATGTGTGCTACGATGGAAGAGAATTCGTTCAGGTAGTTGACCATTATTTTCATAAAGGTGTGCAACTCAGCTGGACTTTGTAGGCCATGCATATGATAACATTAATTTTGAGGCCGTCAGCTACCGAGTGGGCTATTATTACTAACAATTTCGTGTACTCGTAACTTATGGGAGTTGCATAAAATTACGTATGTGGTCCACTTAGGCAATTGACCTAAGTGGCTGGTTGCATAAAACTCTTTTAAGGGGAAAATAGGACTTAAAAGAAATTCTGATGACTCAAAGAAATCGGCATCTTTCTTTTAAGGACATGGAATTTGTATTTACAAGAAATCATTTTTGTAACTGATGTTGTAGGTCTAACTATTGAGACTATTGAGCTCGTGTTTAAGCCGGTCCTTCTGAAACAGTTTCATTTTTTAAAACCCTTGGATATCTTTATGACGCTTTTGAAATACTCGAAAAAGGCGGTATGTCTGCGAATATGGGAATATTAAAGGACGCGAAAGAGGATGTCGACAAAGTCTGTATCGAGGTACAAATAACTTCTGACAACGTAGGTGAAAAATCTACACGCGGTTTCTCACTGCAACACAAAACATTTACCCATTGTGTGCATAAGGGTGCATCATACCCTTACCCATACGTGTGCATCATTGTCTTCCCCCCCCCCCCCCCCCCCCCTCACTGGCTGTCATTCACGAAACTCTTTGGCTGCGTCCAGTTCACAGTTTATGTTTATAGGTCAATCTTTCCGTCTCAAGGAGTTTCTACCCAAATGTTAAATTAGGCCGATTTTTGTGTTGGAATATGTTTTCTTTGCAAAATCGGACCGACAAATCGTTAAGGGTTACGATATGTATCCTTTAGATTATGCATCACAATATCTGATACCCAGTAACCTTTACTATAAGTTAGACTTTTTGTTTCCGAAAGGACCTAAGAAAGTTGATAAACGTTTTTAACATTTCCCCCTACGAATAACCATAATTTCGTAGTCTACACCAACTCACCCTTTGCGTGTTATGTGTTTTTAATAATTCGGCTAAATGTACGCTAGACGTAAACTACAGCAAAGTCACGAGTCTGCCATTAAAATATTAGACAAATCTATACTTTCTTTCTTTTCGGCGAGAAGGAACAATGAACACAGGCGCAAATCACAGGAAATGCTTAAACCATTTTCAGACATTTCATTCACGCTTCATTCAGACATAGTCCAGCTGACAGTCCGCGAAAGGAAAAAAAGCTGAATTAAACCTTGCAATAAAACTATGACTGACAATCAAAACATGAATAAAACTTGAATGAAAGATGTACAACAACAACATTTTTATCAGACAGCAAGTCTGAGAGTGACTGAAATGTTCCCGTAAACCTTGATTTCTTTGTACTGTGTTTGTTTGTTCGTTTGTTTTAGCCGGCTTTTGGCGTTTAAAATAGATGAGCGAGTCTCGAAGCAAGATTTTCGCTAATTATCATTATTTTTACCGGTAACCACTACAACTGGGTATTCTCTAAAACCTTTCTCTTTCTCTTTTGCAACCAGAAAATTAATTTAAGCTTGTGTGAGGCCATTGAAATTGTCAGTCTCTAGTCTGTCTCAAATCTTTAATACTGCATGTTAAGACATGAAATAATTACGCCTGACTTTACAAAACTGAAACGAGGCAAAACCTGTAATAATTACTCAGCCTAACCTTGTATGTAGCTCCTGAAATCGATTAAGTAAGGTAAAAAAACTTTTCTTCTACTCTGTTGTAAAATCGTGCATGCTTAACTTTCACTGTCGTTGAAATCCCTTTGCGAAGCTTTCCTCAAGCCAAACCAAATAAACAAACAGGTTCGAATAACAGAAGAATCTTCATAGCAGCTGTATTTCATTTTTTGGCGGCCGGTGGAAGAACACGAAGACTAAAACTTTGAAATGTTAAAAAAATTCTTCCTGTAGTCCGCTGTCCTGCATGAACTATCACAAAGGCAGCCATCGATCGATAAATCTCTTTGCGGCACTTTTCTCGACGAATACCCAAAACAGAAATAGAAACTCGACAGCTGTTGTATTCCACTTTGTGACGGTAGGATCCGGACAAGAACACGGTAATTTTAAAAGTTAACTGAAATGAAATATAGGCTCCTGTTGTCGGCAAGTCTGTCAGCAAACAAATTTCTAGCTGTTGCATAAGTTTTCATTCGTGAATCAACCTGTCAAAAATAGATTCCTGGAGTGTTATCAAGCATAAAGCAACAAAAATCTTAAGAAATTTATCCTCGAAAATGTTGTCGTAAGTTGGACACAAGAAACTTTAATCTAGATTTTACTCGTCCAAATCCGTTGGTTGCCCCCCAGTGGTTAGTTTTGCGCCAAAACGAAACGCAACGTACATGTCTGGGACTCACTTCCCTACCCTACTAAGTTTTTTACCCCTACTCCCAGAGTACGTACGGACGGTCGTTCGGGCGTATACTGACGTCATAATCAGGTTTTCTAGCATCGATAGGCTTCCATTTTCTATTCTTTCCCATGATACCTATGGGGCTCCGCTGCGCGCGCGTACGCTCCGCTACAAAGAAATACCAGAAAAGCGACGAACCTTAGCTTGTCGGTGTTTACTTGTAAGTAGAAAATTATTTTCATGCTGAATTTGCAACAAAAGTCGTAAAAATCACTTGACAAGATCCCCGAAAGTTTGTACATTGTAAAAAAGTACCTACGAAGTGACTTTTTAATTTAAAAAAAGTTATTTTCGTCATTTTTATCCAACTGATTTGGTAAATACTAAAACAACTATCCCCCTTAGAGTCAGTGCATAGCACTAAAGTTATACCTCGACGCTTAACGTCTCGATATATTACCACACCACTATTCACCTCCACTTCGGGGGATGGCTGTATACTATTTGTTATCTTTTTAAGAGCTTTGTTTTTTTATTTTTTTGCATCAATTGAATCCCAAAATAATGGTTCAGTTTTGTTATTTAAGGCTATATTTTGGCACTGATATTGCTTCCTATCGTCTGTTGCCAGTGGCTGATCCAGACCTTCAGATAAGTCGGAGGGGCGGTCCTGAGATAATAGAGGGCCCGGTCTAAAAAAAAAAAATTTTTTTTCGGCCATTTGGGCCTCAGCTTAATCCAAAAATAAGAGGGGCGGCACCCCCCCCCCCCCCCCCGGCCCCTCCCCTGGATCCGCCACTGGTTGCAATGGATTGCAAATATCACCAGCAACCAGATAAGTACGAGACTGATTCAGATAATGGGAGCGATGATGAAGGTGACTTTGAAGTATAAGTTTATGTCAGGACATGCATGACAATGTCGGTAAGATCAGTACCAGGTCATGACTGGTGTGTCTGGATCTATGAGGCTGGTGTCATATTGATGGTTTTTCGACTTAATCTAATTTGTACTTAGAGCAAAAATAGGTTTATAGGGGACTTAATAGCTATCGCTTACCCAGTTTTACGACTTTGGTTAGATAATTGTTCTATTCTGTATTTTCAGTTACTCATAAATTGAACCAGTGGGGGAGTTTATGTGAATTCACGTAAATTTATACCTTGATTTTAGTAGGGTCTACCCCCAAAAGTGATTGACGTGCTGAAGTAAAGAATTAACGGGATAATATTCGCTGTAGGAATGTTAAAGTTAAGAGCTAGCCAAAATTAGTAGTTAACTGACAGTTGAACAAAAAAAATAGTTGTTAGCTGAGAATTTGGTACCCCAATTAGCACTCTCAGTTTAATCCGACATTATCATACTACCAACTTTACCTTAACTTAGCTTCCAGTAATAACATTAAGGATTGTCTTCACTCTAATTACATTAATCATCATTTTCATTATCATCACAATCATTATCATTAAAACTAATCACTTTGTTTGTCAAAGCTTTTAAAGGCTTTAAAACGGAGCTCACATTCAGGTCTCCGCTGTCATGGTTCCCTTTCTTTTTCTTTTCCTTTGACTTTTACTTCATAGTCTAAATCATATATTGCAATTTATATTGTAACCTGCTTCTGAAGAAAGGTCCACATACCATACAATAAAAAGTGCAAAATACGAACCTCTCAACAAAAATATATAGTGGATCAAAATTTACATGGTCCTGTATGCAACTACCCTGAGTGAGCCACTGGCGTTTCTTTTTACAACTCCCTTTAATATCTCAGAAAGACTAACATCCCCTCCCTCAAAAGGTGAATGGTGGGCTGTTATGGCACAAAATGTGATAAAAGACACAAAAATGTCTAACTAACGTAAAATATGATAACTTTTGGCACAAAATGTAATGGAAGAAAGTAACGCAAAATGTAATAGTTTTTAGTGGCCTTTACAGCGTGTTGAGGGGGGAGGAGTACAACATTATCCATTGGGTGTTGCATTTAAGCAATTTTCAAAAGGGTTCTTGGTTTTGTGATAGAGTACGCTTGAATTTCTAAGATTCTTGTATTTTAACTGCTTTGCCGTAAAAATGGCATCCATAGCCATCTTTTTGAACCGAAACCCCACTTAAAATGATTAAACTACTAGTTAAGGACTGAAATAGGTCAGTGCATCCATCAACTTTTAGAGGGAAATCAGTCATGAGGTTTCTTATAGTGGATGTATACCTTTACTAATCTTGAACTCATCAAGTATTACTTCACAAACTTACAAAACATCGCTAAGGACGAAGATTGTACCAGCTTTGATTATTCTCGGTGATGAAATGGAATAAATAGCTGCATATTCTCGACACAGATAACGAGGTTAACAGATCACAAAAATTTCTATGAGTTATAATTGTTTAAATTGTTTAAATTCGACAGCGGGTTAACCATCACCCAACAGAAAAGGCAAGTTTCATTTCGATTTCTTTTCAAATCTATCCCTAGTTATTAATATATTTAATTTCTGGGAAGCAGCTTTTATCCTATGCTGAGTTCATCCTTCAGATTCTTTAAGCTTCACAAAAAACAGACGACCTCTTTTTTTTAAGTTGTACCTTAAAAAAGCAGTAGGGGAGCACCTGGTGGTGGGGTTGGATTATATATTAGTGAAGCATATCAGTTTAAAGAACTACTAGCTGAGCCTTTTATAAATTGTTGAAGAAGATATAATCAG